>NC_085136.1:103763126-103784948 GCF_035046485.1 Aedes albopictus
TTAATACGGGTAGCCCTTGCACTCATTTGGTCCACTTAAATTACAGCGAATCCTCTTTCGGAGCCACCATCATATCTAGATTGACCGGTCCATGGTGAATTTGAGTTAGCTTTTGTTCAAAAGGGCAGACCTAACGTCTGCAATAGCACTTTTATAGCCCCATGAGCCCTTTACAGGATTCTTTGGGCTATACCTTAACCTCATTAGCGCCACTTAGGCACTTTGGACCCCCTTGAAGCTTATTTTGGACATTCTTTGGGTATTACTCCCTGAAATCTTTCAAAACCCCTTAGAATGCTATAAAACGCTCTCTGAATTTCTCCTGGAATCCTCTGAAGCCCTATGAAACCACCGGAAATTCCCCGAAAGCCACTGAAATGCTTTGAAATGTCTTGAAACCAGAGAGATTGAGAGCCTCAGAAACTTGTCTTGATCATTCAGGACACGCGCCTATTTGATCCCAAAACTGCACCGCGCTCAATACCTATATTTTTGGTAGTGTTGTACTTTTTACAATGGCGCACGTCTTGAAGGGTTAAACTCTCAAGTACCATCATTGAAACGCCCAAGAAACTCCTCAAAACGACCTGAAACATCTCTGCAACCCTCAAGAACTTCGCTGAAGCCCTCCGAAACTGCCGTGGAATGCTTGGAAACCCCTTCAAACGACCTTGAGACTCATAATTAGCTTTTATTGGTTTTTAACGGTGACAGTCACGCCGATGAAATTTGTTTTGAATTCCTGCCTACAAACACAATTCCAAAAGCAGTGGAATTCCCCCCAGCTTAAATTAGCTCATCGGTTTGGTTGAATGACGAAGAGAGCCAAGCTCCCTTGACTTCCGCACACTGCTTAACAGCAATTTAGCTCACTCAATTAGCAAGTACCTGCCGCGGTTACATCACCTGGTGGTCAGTTTTCCGCGTCGCCGTCGTCGCCAACGAACGAACGCGCCCAGTCCGACCAGCATAGCAGCCAGATCCTAGCTTTATGTAGTGGCCACCGCGCGGGCTGATGACCGCATTATTGTTCATCAACAAGAAGCGGACGGACCACAAGACTGCGCGACTGGTAGACACGCACATTCCTTTCCCTTTCGAATGGCCAGGCGCGCACGCAAAACAACAAACTCGCACTTTCCGCGCCACATCCAAGCAACCGAGTTCGAAATTGACCGAAAGCGAAAACTTACTTCCCAATATAGACGCACAGAAGCGCCGCACCACACCGCGCTGTAGCGGTTAGTTACGCTATAATTGTACCAATCATCACAATACTTACGGATCCGCGTCGAACGATGAGAAGCGATGAAAGGTTTCGAAAACGTGGAAAGAGCATGAATCAGGACTAAACCGAACGGAGGAGTTCGGTAGTCCGTCATACTGGGTTGTTGAAGTTGCAAGAAATGGAGAATACAGCAACACAGTTACAAAAAAGTTTTGCTGAAAGAGCATCAAATTAGACAAAAACTCACAATACCCACACTGTTTGCATCTCTTCATTGCAGAAACGGAGAATTTATCAAATCATACAAGAAGCACCTTCAGGAGGACTCTCAGGACTTCCTGGAGGAATCCCAGGAGGACTTCCTGGAGGAATCCCAGGAGGAATTCCTGGAGGGATCCCAGGAGGAACTCCTAGAGGAATCCCCAGGAGTAACTCCTGGACCCCAGGAAGAACTCCTAGAAGAATCCCCAGGAGGAACTCCTGGAGGGATCCCAGGAGGAACTCCTGGAGGAATCCCAAGAGGAACTACTGGAGGAATCCCAGGAATAACTCCTGGAGGAATCCCATGAGGAGCTCGTGAAGGAATCCCAGGAGGAACTCCTGGAGGAATCTCAGGAGGAACTCCTGGAGGAATCCCAGGACGAACTCCTGGAGGAATCCCAGGAGGAACTCCTGGAGGAATCCCAGGAGGAACTCCTGGAGGAATCCCAGGAGGAACTCCTGGAGGAATCCCAGGAGGAACTCCTGAAGGAATCCCAGGAGGAACTCCTGAAGGAATCCCAGGAGGAACTCCTGAAGGAATCCCAGGAGGAACTCCTGGAGGAATCCCAGGAGGAACTCCTGGAGGAATCCCAGGAGGAACTCCTGGAGGAATCCCAGGAGGAACTCCTGGAGGAATCCCAGGAGGAACTCCTGGAGGAATCCCAGGAGGAACTCCTGGAGGTGTTCCAGGAGGAACTCCTGGAGGAGTCCCAGGAGGAACTCTTGGAGGAATCCCTAGGAGGAACTCCTGGAGGAATCCCAGGAATAACTCCTGGAGGAATCCCAGGAGGAACTCCTGGAGGAATCCCAGGAAGAACTCCCGGAGGAATCCCAGGAGGAACTCCTGGAGGAATCCCAGGAGGAACTCCTGGAGGAATCCCAGGAGGAACTCCTGGAGGAATCCCAGGAGGAACTCCTGGAGGAATCCCAGGAGGAACTCCTGGAGGAATCCCAGGAGGAACTCCTGGAGGAATCCCAGGACGACTTCCTGGAGGAGTCCCAGGAGGACTTCCTGGAAGAGTCCCAGGAGGACTTCCTGGAGGAGTCCCAGGAGGACTTCCTGGAGGAGTCCCAGGAGGACTTCCTGGAGGAGTCCCAGGAGGACTTCCTGGAGGAGTCCCAGGAGGACTTCCTGGAGGAGTCCCAGGAGGAATTCCTGGAGGAGTCCCAGGAGGAACTCCTGGAGGAATCCCAGGAGGAACTCCTGGCGGAACCCCAGGAGGAACTCCTGGCGGAATCCCAGGAGGAACTCCTGGCGGAATCCCAGGAGGAACTCTTGGCGGAATCCTGGGAGAAACTCCTGGCGGAATCCCAGGAGGAACTCCTTAAGGAATCCCAGGAGGAACTCCTGGAGGAATCCCAGAAGCAACTCCTGGATGAATCCGACGAGGAAATCCTGGAGGAATCACAGGAGGAACTCCTGGAGGAATCCCAGGAGGAACTCCTTGAGGAACTCCTGGAGGAGTCCCAGGAGGAACTCCTGGAGGAAACCCAAGATGAACTCCTGTAGGACTCCTAAGAGGAAGTCCTGGAGGTTCCCCAGGAGCAACTCCTGGAGGAGTCCCAGGGGGCACTCCTGTCCTGGAGGGATCCCAGGAGGAACTCCTGGAGGAATCCGAGTAGGAACTCCTGGAGGAATCACAGGAGGAACTCCAGGAGGAAACACAGGAGGAACTCCAGGAGGAATCCCAGGAGGAACTCCTGGAGGAATCCCAGGAGGAATCCCAGGAGGAACTCCTGGAGGAATCCCAGGAGGAATCCCAGGAGGAACTCCTGGAGGAATCCCAGGAGGAACTCCTGGAGGAATCCCAGAAGGAACTCCTGGCGGAATCCCAGGAGGAACTCCTGGAGGAATCCCAGGAGGAACTCCTGGCGGAATCCCAGGAGGAACTCCTGGCGGAATCCCAGGAGGAACTCCTGGCGGAATCCCAGGAGGAACTCCTGGCGGAATCCCAGGAGGAACTCCTGGCGGAATCCCAGGAGGAACTCCTGGAGGAATCACAGGAGGAGCTCCTGGAGGAATCCCAGGAGGAACTTCTTGAGGAACTCCTGAAGGAATCCCAGGAGGAACTCCAGGAGGAAACCCAAGATGAACTCCTGTAGGACTCCTAAGAGGAACTCCTGGAGGTTCCCCAGGAGCAACTCCTGGAGGAGTTCCAGGGGGAACTCCTGTTTTGGAGGAATCCCAGGAGGAACTCCTGGAGGAATCCGAGTAGGAACTCCTGGAGGAATCACAGGAGGAACTCCTAGAGAAATCCCAGGAGGGATTCCTTCTGGAATCATAGGAGGAACTCCTAGAGGAGTCCCAGGAAGAATTCCTGGAGGAATCCCAGGAGGAACTCCTGGCGGAATCCCAGGAGGAACTCATGGAGGAATCCCAGGAGGAACTCCTGGAGGAATCCCAGGAGGAACTCCTGGAGGAATCCCAGGAGGAACTCCTGAAGGAATCCCAGGAGGAACTCCTGGAGGAATCCCAGGAGGAACTCCTGGAGGAATCCCAGGAGGAACTCCTGGAGGAATCCCAGGAGGAACTCCTGGAGGAATCCCAGGAGGAACTCCTGGAGGAATCACAGGAGGAGCTCCTGGAGGAATCACAGGAGGAGCTCCTGGAGGAATCACAGGAGGAGCTCCTGGAGGAATCCCAGGAGGAACTTCTTGAGGAACTCCTGAAGGAATTCCAGGAGGAACTCCAAGAGGAAACCCAAGATGAACTCCTGTAGGACTCCTAAGAGGAACTCCTGGAGGTTCCCCAGGAGCAACTCCTGGAGGAGTTCCAGGGGGAACTCCTGTTTTGGAGGAATCCCAGGAGGAACTCCTGGAGGAATCCGAGTAGGAACTCCTGGAGGAATCACAGGAGGAACTCCTAGAGAAATCCCAGGAGGGATTCCTCCTGGAATCATAGGAGGAACTCCTAGAGGAGTCCCAGGAAGAATTCCTGGAGGAATCCCAGGAGGAACTTTTGTAATAATCCCAAGGTAAACTTCAGGATGAATCCTAGAAGTATCTTCCAGAGGTATCCCAGGTGGAACTCCAGGAGGAATCCCTTAAGAAATCTCCGGGAGGAATCGTAGGATGTATCCCAGGAGGAACTGCAGAAAGAAATCCTGGAAAATCCTAGAAGGAACTCAAGAAGGAATTCCAGGTCGAACTCCATGAAGAAATCTTAAAATGAATTCCTAGATGAGTTCCAGAAGGTGCTTTTGGGTTAATCTCTAAAAGAGTTCTGGAAGAATTTCAGGAGCAACTGTAACAGAAATCCCAGGAAGAACTCTTCAAAAGAAATCCCAGAATGAATAGCTGCTGGAATAATCCAATAGACCCTGCAATATACACAACACTTGAAGGAATCCCTAGAACAAGTCCTTGATGAATCTGGAGGAATCCCATGAACAACGATAGGAGGAACCCCTAAACCAGCTCCCAAGAACAAATTCTATAGGAATCCCTTGTACAACTTTTGAACTGATTCGCTGAAGGATTTATTTATTTATTTATTTAAACCAAAACGTAAACACCGGTTTTGACAGAACAAATTCTATATTCGAAATTCGAACTTACTCAGAGTAAAGTACAACTTTATTCATACGGTTTTGAGTAAATGTTAAAACAGTTTGCTTTGCTCAAGTCAGGTTAGCCTTGAGTAAATACTCATTTTTATTCATATCAATTAGGAACTCATAATTCTTCATTACACCAACAAAGCTAGCCATGAATATGTTTGTCACTTCTCAGGTAATTTTGACAGATCACACACTTGCACGAGAAAGACGGACCATATATTCTACTTTATCGATCTTATTACCGCCATCTTCATGCTCATGTTACATCTGTCAAAATGACCTGAGAGTTGTCAGTCAAAATGACCTGAGATTATATCACATTGAGTTAAAAATATCATGGTTTGTTAGGATTATGTTATAGTATATTATGTTTGTTACAATGTTCTAGTCGGGATCCCTCTAGGAGCTCCTCCAAGGTTTCCATAGGAATTCCTTCCACGGTTGTGAAATTCCTCCAAGAGTTCCTGGATGCTTCCAGAAATTCTTACCGAAGGGTCTCTAGGCATACGTTTCGAGATTCCTACAGAAATTCCTTCTGGGAATATCCCAGCAGTATTGCTTCAGTCATTCCTCCCGTGGTTTCTTCACAAATCTATTCCAGTTCTTTCTGTTATTCATCATTGAGCTCCATTTGAGATTCTTCTTGAGTTTCCTTCACGTTTCCTTTAGGATTCATTCAGAATTGCTTTAGCAATTCCTTCTGGGACTTCAAGCGACTCCTTCTAGGATTTCGGGAATCCACCAGGAACTGTTTCCGAGATTTCTAACGTATTATACTGGAATGTCTTCAGAAGTTTTCTCTCTGGGATCTTAAGAAGAAATTTATGGAAAATTAGAATCCTGTGAGGAACTATTGGAGGAAATTCAGAAGGAACTCCAGGGGAAATTGCTCAACAAATTGTGGTAAGAATTCCTCAACGAACTCCTGTAGGAACTTCGTAATCCAAGTAACATTTTAAGTTTTGTTCGGCTCCATAAAAGATCTTCATCACCAATGTTATAAAACTTGTAATAAAACTGATTTATACATCAAAACCTCTTGATAACCTCTTTAAGAGCATCTTCCGTCTAAGTGGACCACACTTGGAGAGGTTTTTGCAAACCGCATTAAGAGTAGCAATAAAACCATTTTAAAACCTAGTTGAAAAATTTTACTTTCTCGAAAAGAAGTTATGATGATGGTTGTTGTAGTTTTTTTTAACAAAAACTATGACAGCTCAAGAATCAGAGAAGCTTCTTCAATGGTACGCAAAGTTCAGGAGGATAATTATTTGTAAGTATAAAGCGATCATTTCAAAGTAATATTTTAGTAGTTATTGTGTTGGTAGGCTTATGCGCACTCAATTTTACCGTGCATATTGGGGTTGCAGAATCATAAAATTAATGCACTTCAAAAATGATGAATATTTACTTTTATGCTGACCGCAATAAACCTAGCAGTGTCACAGTTTCTGCTTTTCCACCAACAGATGTCGTTACTAATCGAACGGATCGCCATCTGTTGAGAGTTTGAAGTTTTATTGTGGTAATAATGAATGCCAGAAGGATTACATTTCGGACAGTTTTGTTTACTCATAAAATCTGGCTTTGTTGATATCTTCAAGTATACTATGAAACATTTCATCAATGGTTTTCATAAAAGCAGTCATAAAAGTGTGAGTTTTAATTATTATTGTTATAAAACCTTAATAAAAATCAAACAAAACCATTCAGCAACGGAATTGTTACTTGGGAAGGAACACCTTGAGTAATTCTATAAAGATGGCCACTCTCGGAAGAATCTAGAAAAGAATTCTTCGAAGAATCCTAAAGCATTATCTGAAAAAATCCCTGCAGAAGATCCTGGAGCAATCCCAGAAGATGTTCTTCGCGTTGAATCAGAATGGAGTTCTTGAATGAGGAGGAATTCAGGAAGCAGATCCTGCTCAAATCCCGGACGGAGTTTGCGTGGAATGCCGGAAGGAAATCTTGAAATAATCCCGGAAGTAGTTCCTGAAAGAATACCGAAAGGAGTTCTAATAGGAATCCCGGGAAAAGTTTTTGGAGGATTCCTTGAGGATTTCCTAGATGAATCTCAAAATTCCTAAAGAAATTCCTTAAGACGTCTCAGAAGGAACTGCTGGTGGAATCTCGCATGGAATTCCTGGAAGAGTCCTTAAGGAATCCCGAAAGAAAGTTTAAGAGTTATTTATTTATTAGATTAAACCAACAGACTTATTGTCCTAGTTATGTTTCACACTTAAAAATAAAGCTCTGTCAAATAAAAGTAAGAAAATGAAATATATAAAACAACAACAACACAATACAATGAGTTACACTATCCTGGAGGTGAACTCTACAATAAATTTACGACGGCTGGTTTACCTGGGCAGATGAAATTCAAAACCTGATGCTACCAATCACTGCACTGTTTTGTCCATAAAAAGTTCTTCGGAGCGGCCAAGGAAGCCTGCGAAGTACGAAACTATCCTGGAGGAATTCCGGAATCAATTCCTGAAGCAATCCACTTCTGGAGGAATCCTGGAAGAAAACTCCTGGAAGGATCCCAGAAGGAACACAATCTCAGAATTGAATACTTCAGGCATTCCATGAAAAACTAAGGAAGGAATCCGTAAGGAAACACCGGGAGGGGTTACAGGTCGGACATGATTATCCGGAGTCAGGTTCCGAGGCTTCCCGAACATAAATCGGACTCTCTTCTGGAGATTCTGAGAGAATCTCTCCTGGAGATTCTGAGGGAATCTCTCCTACAGATTCTGAGAGAATCTCTCCTAGAGATTCTGAGAGAATCCCTCCTACAGATTCTGAGAGAATCTCTCCTACAGATTCTAAAAGAATCTCTCCTACAAATTTTGAGAGAATCTCTCCTGGAGATTCTGAGAGAATCTCTCCTGGAGATTCTGAGAGAATCTTTCCTGGAGATTCTGAGAGAATCTCTCCTGGAGATTCTGAGAGAATCTCTCCTGGAAATTCTGAGAGAATCTCTCCTGGAGATTCTGAGAAAATCTCTCCTCGAGATTTTGAGAGAATCTCTCCTCGAGATTCTGAGAGAATCTCTCCTCCAGAATCTTAGAGAATCTCTTCTCGAGATTCAGAGAGAATCTCTCCTCGAGATTCTGAGAGAATCTCTCCTGGAGATTCAGAGAGTCTCCCCTAGATTTTCTGAGAGAATCTCTCCTCGAGATTCTGAGAGAATCTATCCTCGAGATTCTGAGAGAATCTCTCCTCGAGATTCTGAGAGAATCTCTCCCAGGGATTCTGAGAAAATCTCTCCCAGAGATTCTGAGAGAATATCCTATAGAGATTCTGAGATAATCTCCTATAGAGATTCTGAGAGAATCTCCTATAGAGATTCTGAGAGAATCTCTCCCAGAGATTCTGCGAGAATCTCTTACAGAGATTCTGAAAGAATCTCTCCCAGAGATTCTGAGAGAATCTCTCCCAGAGATTCTTTGAGAATCTGATATTCTGAGAGAATCTCTCCTAGAGATTCTGGGAGAATCTCTCCTAGAGATTCTGAGAGAATCTCTCCTAGAGATTCTGAGAGAATCTCTCCTAGAGATTCTGAGAGAATCTCTCCTAGAGATTCTGAGAGAATCTCTCCTAGAGATTCTGGGAGAATCTCTCCTAGAGATTCTAGGAGAATCTCTCCTAGAGATTCTAGGAGAATCTCTCCTAGAGATTCTAGGAGAATCTCTCCTAGAGATTCTAGGAGAATCTCTCCTAGAGATTCTAGGAGAATCTCTCCTAGAGATTCTGGGAGAATCTCTCCTAGAGATTCTGGGAGAATCTCTCCTAGAGATTCTGGGAGAATCTCTCCTAGAGATTCTGGGAGAATCTCTCCTAGAGATTCTGGGAGAATCTCTCCTAGAGATTCTGGGAGAATCTCTCCTAGAGATTCTGGGAGAATCTCTCCTAGAGATTCTGGGAGAATCTCTCCTAGAGATTCTGGGAGAATCTCTCCTAGAGATTCTGGGAGAATCTCTCCTAGAGATTCTGGGAGAATCTCTCCTAGAGATTCTGAGGGAATCTCTCCTAGAGATTCTGGGAGAATCTCTCCTAGAGATTCTGGGAGAATCTCTCCTAGAGATTCTGGGAGAATCTCTCCTAGAGATTCTGGGAGAATCTCTCCTAGAGATTCTGGGAGAACCTCACCTAGAGATTCTGGGAGAATCTCTCCTAGAGATTCTGGGAGAATCTCTCCTAGATATTCTGGGAGAATCTCTCCTAGAGATTCCGGAAGAATCTCTCCTAGAGATTCTGGAAGAATCTCTCCTAGAGATTCTGGAAGAATCTCTCCTAGAGATTCTGGAAGAATCTCTCCTAGAGATTCTGGTAGAATCTCTCCTAGAGATTCTGAGAGAATCTCTCCTAGAGATTCTGAGAGAATCTCTCCTAGAGATTCTGAGAGAATCTCTCCTAGAGATTCTGAGAGAATCTCTCCTAGAGATTCTGAGAGAATCTCTCCTAGAGATTCTGAGAGAATCCCTCCTACAGATTCTGGGAGTATCTCTCCTTGCGATTCCGGGAGTATCTCTCCTTGCGATTCCGGGAGTATCTCTCCTTGCGATTCTGGGAAAATCTCTCCTTGCGATTCTGGGAGATTCTCTCCTGGAGATTCTGGGAGATTCTCTCCTGGAGATTCTGGGAGATTCTCTCCTGGAGATTCTGGGAGAATCTCTTCTGGAGATTCTGGGAGAATCTCTCCTGGAGATTCTGAGAGAATCTCTCCTGGAGATTCTGGGAGAATCTCTCCTGGAGATTCTGGGAGAATCTCTCATGGAGATTCTGGGAGAATCTCTCCTAGAGATTCTGGGAGAATCTCTCCTAGAGATTCTGGGAGAATCTCTCCTGTAGATTCTGGGTAAATCTCTCCTGGAGATTCTGGGTAAATCTCTTATGGAGATTCTGGGAGAATCTCTCCTGGAGATTCTGGGAGAATCTCTCCTGGAGATTCTGGGAGAATCTCTCCTGGAGATTCTGGGAGAATCTCTTCTGGAGATTCTGAGAGAATTTCAAATGGAGATTCTGAGAGAATCATTCCTACAGATTCTGAAAGAATCTCTCCTAGAGATTCTGAAAAAAACTGAAAGAATCTCTCCCAGAGATTCTGAGAGAATCTCTCCTAGAGATTCTGAGAGAATCTCTCCCAGAGATTCTGAGAGAATCTTTCCCAGAGATTCTGAGAGAATCTCTCCCAGAGATTCTGAGAGAATCTCTCCCAGAGATTTTGAGAGAATCTCTCCCAGAGATTCTGAGAGAATCTCTCCTAGAGATTCTGAGAGAATCTCTCCCAGAGATTCTGAGAGAATCTCTCCCAGAGATTCTGAGAGAATCTCTCCCAGAGATTCTGAGAGAATCTCTCCCAGAGATTCTGAGAGAATCTCTCCCAGAGATTCTGAGAGAATCTCTCCCAGAGATTCTGAGAGAATCTCTCCCAGAGATTCTGAGAGAATCTCTCCCAGAGATTCTGAGAGAATCTCTCCCAGAGATTCTGAGAGAATCTCTCCCAGAGATTCTGAGAGAATCTCTCCCAGAGATTCTGAGAGAATCTCTCCCAGAGATTCTGAGGGAATCTCTCCCAGAGATTCTGAGAGAATCTCTCCCAGAGATTCTGAGAGAATCTCTCCCAGAGATTCTGAGAGAATCTCTCCCAGAGATTCTGAGAGAATCTCTCCCAGAGATTCTGAAAGAATCTCTCCCAGATATTCTGAGAGAATCTCTCCCAGAGATTCTGAAAGAATCTCTCCCAGATATTCTAAAAGAATCTCTCCCGGAGATTTTAAGAGAATCTCTCCCGGAGATTCTGAGAGAATCTCTCCCCAGAGATTCTGAGAGAATCTCTCCCAGAGATTCTGAGAGAATCTCTCCCAGAAATTCTGAGAGAATCTCTCCCAGAGATTCTGAGAGAATCTCTCCCAGAGATTCTGAGAGAATCTCTCCCAGAGATTCTGAGAGAATCTCTCCCAGAGATTCTGAGAGAATCTCTCCCAGAGATTCTGAGAAAATCTCTCCCAGAGATTCTGAGAGAATCTCTCCCAGAGATTCTGAGAGAATCTCTCCCAGAGATTCTGAGAGAATCTCTCCCAGAGATTCTGAGAGAATCTCTCCCAGAGATTCTGAGAGAATCTCTCCCAGAGATTCTGAGAGAATCTCTCCCAGAGATTCTGAGAGAATCTCTCCCAGAGATTCTGAGAGAATCTCTCCCAGAGATTCTGAGAGAATCTCTCCCAGAGATTCTGAGAGAATCTCTCCCAGAGATTCTGAGAGAATCTATCCTAGAGATTCTGAGAGAATCTCTCCAAGAGATTCTGAGAGAATCTCTCCAAGAGATTCTGAGAGAGAGAATCTTTCCAAGAGATTCTGAGAGAGAGAATCTCTTCAAGAGATTCTGGGAGAATCTCTTCAAGAGATTCTGGGAGAATCTCTCCAAGACATTCGGAGATAACCTCTCCAAGAGATTCGGAGATAATCTCTCCAAGAGATTCTGAGAGAATCTCTCCAAGAGATGTATTTGAGATTCTGTGAAAATCTTTCCTAGAAATCTAATGATCAGAGGGAATCTAATCTAGAGGTTCAAAGAGAATCTCTTTGAGAAGTTAAGAGAAAATATTTCCTGAAGTCTCGTTTCAGTGGGAATCTTCCCTACAAATATAGAGAGGGAATCTATTTAAAGAAATCAGAGTAAATTTCTCCGGAAATCGCAAAATTCAGATTTTTCAGAGATAAATTGAGAGGATGTAAATCTCTTGCAAAACTTTGAAGTATTGCTTTCATTTTCTCAATATTAGAAAAGTTCCATGAACAGTAAAAAAATGTAATTGGAATCTCTGTACACAAACGATAACTGCCACATTACGACACACATCGAATTTCCCTTAGGCCCTCCGTCACCCGAATCAGACGACAACGCGTCTGCTCTCGCCTATCTGAGGTTGCCACAACAACGCAATTATAAACCTTCGCATCGACGACGACGACGACGCTTTGGGGGTGATTAAACCCGCGAATAAAACCCAACCGAACGACGAGTGAAAGCGTCACTTATTTTGGGAACACCTCCGAATCCGGAGGTCATCGCACTGACTGCCGCACAAAGGTTTGTTGGGCAACCAACAACAGCTTCGAAACCTCGAAAGAGAGACGTACGTGTACAAACAATAATTGTTCCCTTTGGGCGTTTTGCGTAATGGAAAGTGGAACGAAGCGTGTGTGTGGGATAACCCTTATGCACAAGCTAAAACAGTTTATGACTCGCTTTTTGAGTTGTTTGTTTGGAGACTTGTTTTTATCTGTGAGGGCAATCTCTGGCACGAGATGACTTTGTTGGTAAAAGATAAGATATATTGCTTCGAAATTTAGGAAGTTGTGTTTGAAAACAAAATAGTAGTTCAGATGAGAATGGGTTTTCCAGCTGCGACGATGTAAAAAAAAAAAAAGTTGTTCCCAGATGAGATTCGAACCGACAACGCTGTCACATGGTACTGGTGCGCTAGCAGCCAAGACTACGACAAAGAATTCTTCTAGGCAACGATCAAACCTTCCATTTTAGTTTGAAAGGACAAATTCCTGTAGCAGTTTTGTAGCATTCGTCAAAATCTGATGAATTTACCGTCAATTCTGTAACTTTTTCGAGTTAAAAAACGTTCCCTCCAAGTGAAACGGAGATGGCCTTACAGCCAAGCAATCGCTCACCACTTCTGAGACTGACTGACTGTATGCATAATTGGGTTTTTAAATTAGGAAAAATGTATTGATTTTTTGATTTTATACGAAAGAGCACCTTTTTCTGAACCACTATGATTTTTTTCAGATTTTTTGATCTTTATTTTGGTACTTAAAATCAATTTCAAATATATTTTTCGAAATCACCTTTTGACAGCTGAGCAACTGCTTGACAGCTGCGCCCAGTACAAAATGCGACGAGGGGTGATTCGACAAATCGCTCCCATACAAACTTCAAATTGATTTTTAAATAGGTTCCCGGGCACCAAAATTCATGAAAATTTGGATTTCGGCTTAGTTTTGCATGCAGATTCAGAATATGGAACTATCTCAACACCGCTAAAGAAGCCAATTGAGCTGTGATTATTTCCGCTTGGGCTGCCGTCCGTTCAGGAAAATCTTCCTCATCGATTTAGAACGGGTTTCATGTCTCAAGGTTGTGGCATTAACTGAGTCGAGTGTGTTGGTAGGTAAATACCGAACCCGAAGGGGGTTCGAATTGTTGTAAGAGAAAACAAAAAAAACACTCCAAGCTACGTACATATGCAATGCATCCATCCGTCCGTCCATCCAGGAACCACAATTAGGATCAATTATTTATCGATCGCTTTGCAGCGCGCTGGCTAGTTAGTAATAGGCCGAGGGCGCAATTGGACGGCAATCGTCGTCGACCCCGACGACCGCGACCGGTATCCTATACCCGATGGGAATCAATCGCTTTTTATGTCACCGCTTAGTTAATGTAGTAGTCGTTCAGCGACTGTACTGTTCTATACATACCTATACTTATTTTCCGGGTGGTTTAGCTGGCAGCAATGAGTTTCATCTATTTTTAGACTGCTTATCATAGGCCCTTTGTTTTCGATATAAAATACATATGCAGAAAAAGGATTGTCGTTATTGGATTTTCGTTTTGAAGTGGCCTAACAGGAATTTCTTCGAATCCGTCGGAGAGATTTTCCTCGAATCCCTCGGAGAGATTCGCCTTGAATTCCTCGGAGAGATTCACCTCGAATCCCTCGGAAAGATTCACCTCGAATCCCTCGGAGAGATTCTTTTGGAATCCCTGGGAGAGATTCTTTTGGAATCCCTGGGAGAGATTCTTTTGGAATCCCTGGGAGAGATTCTCTTGGAATCCCTAGGAGAGATTCTCTTGGAATCCCTGGGAGAGATTCTTTCGGAATCCCTGGGAGAGATTCCCTTGGAATCCCTGGGAGAGATTCCCTTGGAATCCCTGGGAGAGATTCCCTTGGAATCCCTGGGAGAGATTCCCTTGGAATCCCTGGGAGAGATTCCCTTGGAATCCCTGGGAGAGATTCCCTTGGAATCCCTGGGAGAGATTCCCTTGGAATCCCTGGGAGAGATTCCCTTGGAATCCCTGGGAGAGATTCCCTTGGAATCCCTGGGAGAGATTCCCTTGGAATCCCTGGGAGAGATTCCCTTGGAATCCCTGGGAGAGATTCCCTTGGAATCCCTGGGAGAGATTCCCTTGGAATCCCTGGGAGAGATTCCCTTGGAATCCCTGGGAGAGATTCCCTTGGAATCCCTGGGAGAGATTCCCTTGGAATCCCTGGGAGAGATTCCCTTGGAATCCCTGGGAGAGATTCCCTTGGAATCCCTGGGAGAGATTCCCTTGGAATCCCTGGGAGAGATTCCCTTGAAATCCCTGGGAGAGATTCCCTTGGAATCCCTGGGAGAGATTCCCTTGGAATCCCTGGGAGAGATTCCCTTGGAATCCCTGGGAGAGATTCCCTTGGAATCCCTGGGAGAGATTCCCTTGGAATCCCTGGGAGAGATTCCCTTGGAATCCCTGGGAGAGATTCTCTTGGAATCCCTGGGAGAGATTCTCTTGGAATCCCTCGGTGAGATTCTCTTCAAATCGCCTAATACAATAAAATAAAATAACGTAAAACATAATAATCATAGAGAATAGAACGTTTCCAAACCAATCGTCTGATCAATCTGAATGAACAGACTTTCCCACATACCGAGCTCCTTTATTACGCTGCCAGGCGTAATTTTGCACAATTACGATCCCATCTGTATTGATAAAAAATTGTTGCCTAACATCAACGTTGAGCCACCTCTCTGCCGCCGTCCGTCCTTCCCACGACAACACAGCGACTGAGGGAATCTGAAACATCTGCCAGAACTAATCGCTTAATTAAATTTAATCGCTTCGAATCGAAACATGGCACGGCAGCGTACCAGCTACTGACTGAGACGACGACTTTCGAACGTTCCCGCGTGCTACCGGTAATCTCCCCTATTTCATAGACTTGAAGCATACTTTCCTAGTCAGTACTTACTCATGAAGCAAAAAAAACATGGGGGTAGATCGTGATTCACCGAGTGTGAAAATTGGTTTCGCATTTCTCGCCTGCCGGCTTACCGGTCGCCCACAACGATCACACGATCTGTTAGTGGAAAATTCTGCATTTCATTCTTTCTCTCTGAAAGATTCGAGGAGAATCTCTCCGAGGGATTCGAGGAGAATCTCTCCGAGGGATTCGAGGAGAATCTCTCCGAGGGATTCGAGGAGAATCTCTCCGAGGGATTCGAGGAGAATCTCTCCGAGGGATTCGAGGAGAATCTCTCCGAGGGATTCGAGGAGAATCTCTCCGAGGGATTCGAGGAGAATCTCTCCGAGGGATTCGAGGAGGATCTCTCCGAGGGATTCGAGGAGAATCTCTCCGAGGGATTCGAGGAGAATCTCTCCGAGGGATTCGAGGAGAATCTCTCCGAGGGATTCGAGGAGAATCTCTCCGAGGGATTCGAGGAGAATCTCTCCGAGGGATTCGAGGAGAATCTCTCCGAGGGATTCGAGGAGAATCTCTCCGAGGGATTCGAGGAGAATCTCTCCGAGGGATTCGAGGAGAATCTCTCCGAGGGATTCGAGGAGAATCTCTCCGAGGGATTCGAGGAGAATCTCTCCGAGGGATTCGAGGAGAATCTCTCCGAGGGATTCGAGGAGAATCTCTCCGAGGGATTCGAGGAGAATCTCTCCGAGGGATTCGAGGAGAATCTCTCCGAGGGATTCGAGGAGAATCTCTCCGAGAGATTCGAGGAGAATCTCTCCGAGGGATTCGAGGAGAATCTCTCCGAGGGATTCGAGGAGAATCTCTCCGAGGGATTCGAGGAGAATCTCTCCGAGGGATTCGAGGAGACTCTCTCCGAGGGATTCGAGGAGACTCTCTCCGAGGGATTCGAGGAGACTCTCTCCGAGGGATTCGAGGAGACTCTCTCCGAGGGATTCGAGGAGACTCTCTCCGAGGGATTCGAGGAGACTCTCTCCGAGGGATTCGAGGAGACTCTCTCCGAGGGATTCGAGGAGACTCTCTCCGAGGGATTCGAGGAGACTCTCTCCGAGGGATTCGAGGAGAATCTCTTCGGTTGCAGGGAGCTTTACGGATGTCCTCGAGTTATTAAAGAGATTTTCCAGAAGTTTCAGACAAGCTCCTAAGAGTCCTAAGAGGGATTTAGAGGGGTTTCAAGGCGTATTAGTGGATTTCATATGGTTTTATGGAATTTCGGCGGGTTTCTGGGGGCTTCAGCATAGTTTAAAAGAGGCTCTTAGGGGGTCTCGAGGAAAGGAGGTCTCCTGGAGACTTTCGAGCAGCTCCTGAGCAGGTCTCGAGTGGATTTTAAGGCGTTTGAGGCGTTTTCACTGGATTTCAAGAGAGTTTAAGAGAAGCTTACGGTTGTCGGTAAGACTCTTACGGGGTTTCAAAAGGGGTTTCTTAGGCGTTTAAAGACGTTTCAGTGGCGTTCAATGAGATTCCCGGGGGCTTGAAGACGGAAAAATTTACAGGGTCTTCAAAAAATTTTCAAAGGGATTTTTAGGCTTTTTGAGTGAATTCGAGGATTCGAGGAGCATGAGAACTAGGAATTAGAGGAGAAATTCAGAGGAGAGCTTTAGGCTACTTCCAAAGGAGTTCAAGCCGTTTCAAGGCGCATCTCAAAGGGTTTCTGGGGGTTCCATGGAGTTTCACAGAGTTCCCGATGGTTTCAGAGGGGAACACGAAGTTTTTGGGAGTCTCAGGGAGTTTCAAAGCGTTTCAACGTGCTTCAGTGAAGTTCCAGGGAACTTCCAGAAAAAAAAAATCAGAAAGGTTTTAAAGCATTTTATTGGTTTCATGGTGCTTCAGGGGGGTTCTCGCAAATTCCAAAAGGGGTACTTCTCGGCAGTTTCTGGGGGGCTTCCGGAAGTGTGGAGAAGCAGAGGGTATTACAGGATTCCATGGGATGTCTCGGAACACACAGGCGATCCCAGAAGACTCAGAAGACTTAGAAGACTCAATAGACTCGGAAGACTCAGAAGACTCAGAAAACTCAGAAGACTTAGAAGATTCAGGAGACTCAGACGATTCCGAAGGCTCAAAAGGATCAAAAGACTCAGATGATCCCAGAAGACTTATAAGACTGAATAACCTCGGAAGACTTAGAAGATTCAATAGACTTGGAAGACTCAGAACACTCAGAAAGCTTAGAAGACTTCAGGAGATTCAGAGGTTTTAGAAGGCTCAGAGCACTCAGAAGACTCAAAAGACTCAGAAGACTCAGACTACTCAGAAGACGACTCAGAAGACTCAGAATACTTAGAAGATTTAGGAGACTCAGAAAATTCAGAGGGCTCTAGGCACTTAGAAAACTCAGAAGATTCATGAGACTCAGAAGACTTAGAAAACCCAAAAGACTCAGAATACCCAAAAGATTCAGACTACTCAGACGACTCAGAAGACCCAGTGGACTCAGAAGACTCAGAAGATTCGGAAGACTTAGAAGATTCAGAAGACTAATACCCAACTCAGAAGACATAGAGGACTCAGAAGACTTAGAAGACTTCGGGGACTCAGAAGACTCAGAATATTCCGAAGACTTAGAAGATTCAGAAGACTAAGATCCAACCCAGAAGACAGAGGACTCAGAAGACTCAGAACACTCGGAATAATCAGAAGACTCAGAAGACTTAGAAGACTTCGGGGATTCAGAAGATTCACAAGACACAGAAGACTCACAAAATGCAGAAGACTCAGAAAAATCAAAAGACTCAGAAACTTCAGAAGATTTAGAAGACTCAGAGGACTTCGTGGACTCAGAAGACTCACAAGACGCAGAAGACTCAGAAAAATCAGAAGACTTAGAATGCTCAGAAGATTCAGAAGACTCAGAAGAGTTCGGGGACTCGGAAGACTCACAAGATGCAGAAGGCTGAGAAGATTCAGAAGACTCCGAAGACTCAGACGACTCATAAGACTCAAAAGACTCAGAAGACTCAGAAAACTCAAAGACTCAGAAGATTTAGAAAACTCAGAAGACTTGGATGATTTAGAAGGCTAAGAATGTTAGAAAAACTCAGATAATTAAGAAGACTCAGAAGATTTAGAAGACTTAAAAGACTCACAAGATTGAGAAGACGCAGAAGACTCAGAATATTCAGAAGACACAGAAGACTTCGAGGACTCAGAGAAGACTCAGAAGATTCAAAAGAGTCAGAAGATTCCGAACAATCACAAGGCTTAGAAGTCTCACACAATGAATTTCAGGGGACTTCAAGGGAGTTCCTTGCGCTATCTAAGAACTTCAGGAGAGCTTCAGCGGACTTTCAGAGAAATTTCGGAAAGATTTCAATGCCATTCCGTGGGTTTAAGGAGGTTTCAAGGCGTTTCAGGGGGTTCCTTGACCGTTTCAAAGGTGGCACTTGACGGTTTAACCCTCTAATACCCAATCCCGCCTTTAGACGGGGTATAGTTTGAGCATTTTTGTAATTTTTGTTTCGTGGAAAATCATTTTTTTTATATTTTTGGCTGATATTTAGGATTGTTCTGTATATCTCAAAATGGTTTTCGGTGTATTTTAAAGCGTATTTACATTTTTTAAAAATAATTGTAAAACTGATGTTTTAGTCACCTTCTAGAAGTCATCGTTTATTTTGTATTGAATCGCTACAATTAACATATTTGAATTTTTTCCCAAATCATTCTATCCTTGTTTAATAGTTTAAAGGGATCGAATACACTCTAAAATTATTTTCCTTAAAATTACGCGGAAAATAAAATCTTCTGTGAAAAAAAATTAAAATAATAATATTTCAACAATAATCATAAAATCTCAAAATGTTTTCCTCTCAAAAAATCCGTTCCTCAAATTGGCTTCCAGGAAAAATATAAAAGTGTGGGGATGTTCAAAAATAAAAATTAGAAAAATCAAAAACTGAAATTTACGAAATCGAGAATTAAAAAGAATCATCTTCCAAAACATGTTTAAATCGATTTTAGATGACGAAAAATGATATTTAGATCAAAATCAAAAATTTGGGTATTAGAGGGTTAAGAAATGTTTCCGGGGCTATCAACCTCTCTGGTTTCAAGGTGTTTCAAAGCGTTCCAGTGCAGTGGCTTCAGGGGATATTAGCGGCATTCCCGGTTTATTGGTACTTCAGAGGATATCAGGATAAATTTAGAGCGGTTTCAGAAGGTTTGGGAAGGTTTCAGAGAGTTCTCAGGGGACTACATGAGGTTTCCGTAACTTTCATGGGAATTCAGGAACCCTCGAGAGAGCTTCAAGAGGGCGTTTCAAGGGGTTTCGATGTGATTCAAGGCGTCATAAAGCGTGTGGAAAGATTCCTGAGAATTTTGAGTGGTTTCATGGAGTTTCCGGAGAAGTTTCAGAGGGCTTGTGTGGGTCTCAGGGGGTATTTAAATTCTCTTCCCTCCTTTGCCGAAAATTACTTCTCACAATGAGGACACACATTCGTGAAAAAGGTTCATTTAAATAATTTCTACAACTGGCAACACTGCTCAAATAGTGTCGAACATTGATCAATTGGGTTGTTTAGTGAATTAAATATTGCCATTTTCTTTAGCCTAATCGAAAGAGCTCATTTTTCTGAGTATTAGGTGATTTTATTGCGTTCCAATTCCTTTGTTTTGATGGTTAAATAAACAAAACAGTTTTAATTTCCGTGGATAGAATGACAGTTCAATCGATAAAGTGACAGTTCACCCCGACCAAAAAATTTTCTCCATACAAACTTTAAATGCATTTTAAAAATAGTTCCCGGTCACCAAAAATGATGAAATTTTGGATTTTGACTAATTTTTGGACGGAGATTCCGATTATGCAATAATCTGGATACCCCTAAAGAACCCAATTACGGTTTTATCAAAATTGAAACAGGATTTTCAATCATGATTAAGTAGACGTAAAGTGACATCGAGGGTTTCGAAGAAACCCATTCTAAAAGAATCTCTCAGAGGGTTTCGTAAAGAATCTCTTCAAGGGATTCCAAAAGAACCTCTTCGAGCAATTTGAAGACATTTTCTCCAATGGAAGAGTCTCTCCAAGAGATTCGAAGGGAATCTATACGAAGGACTCGAGAAGAATCTTACCGAGGTATTCCAAAAGAATCTCTCTGAGGCATTCGAAGAGAATCTCTCCTAGGGGTTCGAAGAGATTGTGAGATATACAATTCGAATATCTAACATTTATATAAATGTCAGGACTTCTGGCAGAATCTCTGCTAGAGGTATGGAGATAATCCTTCCAAAGGAGTTCAGAATGAAATCCCTTGGAAGGGTTCGAAATGAACTCTCCCAAAGGATTCCGATAAGATCCAAGGGATACGAAAAGGTTCGGAAGAGAGTCTCTCCGAAGAATTTCTCCAAAAGAATTGGAAGCAATCTCTCCGAGAGATTCAAAGATAATCTCTCTGAGGGATTGGAACAGAACCTGTTCGATAGATTGGAAGAGAATCTCTCCAAAGGGATTCGAAGAAAATCGGCCCGAGGGATTCTGGAAAAATCTCTTCGAGGATTTGGAGGAGAATCTCCCCAAGGATTCGTAAAGAATCTCTCCGAGGAATCTGAAGACATTTTCTCCGATGGATTCAAGAAGAATCTCTCCGACACATTTCAAGAGAATCTCTCTGAGGCATTGGAAGAGAATCTCTCCTTTTCGAGTGTTTGAAGAGACCTCTCACTTGGAGAAGAGAAACTTTTTAAGAGATTTGCAAAGAATCCTTCCATGACAATCAAAACAAATCTACCGAGGGTTGTAAAAACAATTACCCGAGGGATTCCGAAAGAATCTCTCCGTGGCATTTCAAGAGAATCTCTCCAATGTATTTGACCAGTGCAAAACTTTCACTTTTTATTGCATTTTCAAAGCACATCATTTGAGTCATTATCCATTACGCCCTCTCAGTTTATCTGGATTTGTAATTAAGCTTTTGGTGAGCAGTTTACCAATCCAAAAAAACAGCCGATCGTGTGTGATTACGGAGCGAGCACCGTTGGCAAGCCCCCGCATTACCACATTAGCATAATGAGTCGTTAATGAATCAATGAAGAATCTTACACCGCGTGAAACCCATCTCCAGTTCACTTTTCGTCTAGCAAAAGAGAAAAATATCGATAAAAACACCCAAATATATCATTCCGTGCCTCTGGCGCAGTAGGCTGTTTCTCGCACACCTTGTTGTGATTCATCATTGATCCGCGCTGCGCCGCGCATGCGATCTGACAGCCGAGGGGTCCAACCGCCGCACCGAGGGGTCTCTCTCATTTGCCTACGCCGAACGAATTCGTGCCAATGCGCAATGGCTGCGCTGCTGTGATGGAGCAAACGCGAGTGAAAGTTTGTTGTAAACCAACAATCAAAATAACCTTCTTTTTTTACGCGAGCGCAGCCAGCGCGCGTGCATAATTCACTCTTTCTTTCAATGAGTCCGAAAAAGTGCGCTGTTTCGCCTGCCTGTTTTTTTACGAATTATTTTTTTTCTCTTTTGGCGCAGTTTCGGACATTTTCTGGTGTCTTTTTCCGTCCTTTACTGAATGGTTTTTTCTATGTTTCTACGGCGCTTTTTTCGCTTCCTTCTCCGGTGTGTGTGTGGATATTCGCGATCGTTCGCGAGGAAATAATGGAACAACCATACGGAGGTACCAGAAAATGTACATTTTCATGTTGCACTACGCTTCCATGACACGCATTTCGGGGGACCAGAGACGACGAAGTAGAAGCAGGGAGCTTCTTTCTGCAGACAAGCAG